>NC_068355.1:145359301-145386801 GCF_020536995.1 Dreissena polymorpha | reverse complement strand
TGTTTTACGAAAACAAATGGTTTCATAACATTGCAACTGCTCTGCATCCATTGATTAAAAGGTGCGAAATCACCAATTTCTTCGAAAAAATCAATGTTAGCAAGAAGTAAGTACGCAAAGCTATAAACATTTATAATTTTCTTTCAAGTTATTGTAAATGTGAAAATTAAATACAGTTGACTACGATGACGACATTCATGGAGCCTTTTGAAGGGTTTTCTACCGAACACACATTCTGCATGGTGTCGTTTTGATTGAGGATAAAATTAATATTTTAATAATCCGCAACATAGTAACGAGATTCTTATAAAAACCGGTGACACCGGTACATGTATATGAATCGCGTCATGCGAAAAAGGGTCTTGTGTCATATGCGACCAGTGTAGTTTAGTTAGGAGCCAACGGGTACGTCATATAGCCACGCATGGTTCCGTGGTTTGATTAACGCAAAGAGTAGCTCCTGATCAGACTGTGAATGGTCTGGAGCTACGCGATCCGTACGTGGCATAAGACACATTTTCGCATAACGTACGTCATATTCTTGTTGTTTCAAAAACAATTTTATTGTTTAGAGAAAAACGCCGATATGAAAGTTAAAGTTTTTTAATCTAAATATTAGCATCCGTCTCACACAGTTTATTAAGTTCCCTTCTATGTTCTGCGAACGTGCACGTCGCCATGTTTTTAATGTTACGTTATGATTGATCGGTGTTACACCGCATTACAAACAAGAGCACCGCCTTGCGGGTGCAGACCGCTCATCTATTTTTCTTTTTAAAGGTATAGGGACCTATCTCAATTTCAATCACAAAGGATGGAGGGGTGGAGTGGAGAGGGGTGTATAGTGTGGGGGTGTGGTCATTTATTACATTATCTTCCAAAAATGCAAAAAAAAAAATGCAAAAACAAATAAAAACAATGGGATGGTTGGACGGTATTTCAAAAATAAAACAATAAAAATAAATATTTGTGTTTTTTAACCATGTTTGAAAAAAAACAAGAGATGTGTTTGTCAGAAACACAATGCCCCCTTTTGCGCCGCTTTGAAATATTTATTTTTTTTGCCTTTGACCTTGAAGGATGACCTTGACCTTGAACTTCAACCACTCAAAATGTGCAGCTTAATGAGAAGGCCGCTTTGAAATATTATTTTTTTGACCTTTGACCTTGAAGGATGAACTGGACCTTGAAGGATGACATTGGACTTCCACCACCCAAAATGTGCAGCTTCATGATAACGTCACATTGAATTATTTTGTTTACCTTTGACCTTGAAGAATGACCTTGACCTTGAAGAATGACCTTGACCTTGAAAATTCACCACTCAAAATGTGCAGCTTCATGGTACGCCGCTTTGATTTGTTTTTTTACCTTGAAGGATGACCTTGACCTTCCACCACTCAAAATGTGCAGCTTCATGATAACACTGCTTTGTTTGACCTTTAACCTTGATGGATGACCTTGACCCTTGAAGGATAACCTTGACCTTGAACCTACACCACTCCAAATGTGCAGCTTCATGATAACGCCGTTTTGATTTTTTTTACAACCTTTGACCTTGAAGGATGACCTTGACCTTGAAGAGTGACCTTGACCTTGAACTTCCACCACTAAAAATGTGCAGCTTCATGATAATGCCGCTTTAAAATGTTTTATTTGTTTTTTGACCTTTGACCTTGAAGGATGACCTTGACCTTGAAGAATGACCTTGAACTTCCACCACTAAAAATGTGCAGCTTCATGAGAATGCGCTTTGATTTATTTTTATTGACCTTGAAGGATGACCTTGACCTTGAACTTCCACCACTCAAAATGTACAGCTTCATGAGATACACATGCATGCCAAATATCAAGTTGCTATTTTCAATATTTAAAAAGTTATGGCCAATGTTAAATTTTTTCGGACGGACAGACGCCATATATTTGACCTTGAAGGATGACCTTCACCTTCACCTTTCCCCACTCAAAATGTTCAGCTCCATGAGATACACATGCATGCCAAATAACAAGTTGCTATTTTCAATATAAAAAAAATTATGGCCAATGTTAAAGTTTTCGGACGGACAGACATCATAAATTTGACATTTGACCTTGAAGGATGACCTTGACCTTTCACCACTCAAAATGTGCAGCTCCATGAGATACACATGCATGCCAAATATCAAGTTGCTATATTAAAACGTGAAAAAGTTATGGCCAATGTTAAAGTTTTTTTTCGGACTGACAGACAGACTGACTGACATATTGATGGACAGTTCAACTGCTATATGCCACCCTACTGGGGGCATAAAATTTTTTTTTTTGGGGTGGGGGGAATAGTGTGAGGGTGTCGTGGTCATTTGTAAGATGATCTTTACTTTAAAAAAAAATGGGGGGGAATGAGAGGGGATTCGGGGGGAGGAGGGGGGTGTGGGGGATGGTTTGGATGGAGTCAATTGTGGTATGTCAGGTAAGAGTTGTTTTGTCAAAGTATCAATCGAATCTAATCATAAATAAAGAAGTTATGGCAATTTTTGCATAATGTAATAATATGACCTTGAGAGTCAAGGTCATTCAAAGGTAAAATTCAACTTGCCAGGTACAGTACCCTCATGATAGCATGAAAGTATTTAAAGTTTAAAAGCAATGGCCTTGATACTTTAGAAGTAAAATGAATCTAAACACATAATGTAACCATATATTCAAAGTTACTAAGTCAAAAAAGTGCCATAATTCGGTAAAAATGAAAACAAGAGTTATACAACTTGTCCTTTACTGTCCCCTTATGATAGTTGGCGAGTGTTCCAAGTATGAAAGCAATATCTATGATACTTAAGGGGTAAAGTGGACCAAAACACAAAACTTTACCAAATTTTCAAGTATAAAGGGCCCATAATTCCGTCAAAATGCTAGTCAGAGTTACATTACTTTGCCTGCACAGTCCCCTCACGATAGTTAGTAAGTGTTGCAAGTATGAAAGCAATGGCTTTGATACTTTAGGAAAAAAGTGGACCTAAACACAAAACTTAACCAAATTTTCAATTTTCTAAGTATAAAAAGGGAACATAATTCTGTCAAAATGCCAGTCAGAGTTACATAACTTTGCCTGCACAGTCCCCTTATGATAGTGAGTAAGTGTTGCAAGTATGAAAGCAATAGCTTTGATACTTAAGGAATAAAATGGACCTAAACACAAAATTTAACCAAAAATTTCAATTTTCTAAGTATAAATAGGGCACATAATTCTGTCAAAATGCAAGCCAGAATTATCTTACTTTGCCCGCCCAGTCCCCTCATGATAGTAAGTAAGTGTACCAAGTGTGAATGCAATAGCATTGATACTTTATGAGAAAAGTTTACCTAAACGCAAAACTTAACCGGTAGCCGACACCGACGCCAAGGTGATGACAATAGCTCTTTTTTTTTCTCAAAAAATAGATGAGCTACATGTAATAATCAACTAATAATAAATATATCATTATTAGTTGATTATTTTTTAATACCATGTAACACCGATCAATCATAACTTAATGCACAAACATTTACCATGCTCTAAAATTCATTATATGCATTTTTTGACGCTTTAAAACAGATCTTTAACTAACAGTATGTAGCTACAGTTGATAATATACTTGAGTCGCCCTTTGGAAAAAAACAGGCTAATCATTCCAGATAAGCCTGTGCATTGTTCACATGGTAATCCTGGACGATTTTTTAATGGAATTTAATATAAATCTAGTACATTGTACATTGCTCCAGAAAGTCATCCCTGTGTGTACTACACAGGCTAATATGGGAGAATACCTCATGCACATGTATAAAGACTAAAAAGACAGGTTCTCCCAGAGACTACCACAAATAATTTGAGTGGGATAATGCTGCAACTCCCATGACTGACATAAAAAGAATCAGATCAACTGATATCTGATTACACATGAACATTCTGAACGATTTTTAGGAAGGGAAACAACAAATTCACAAATAAATGACTCTTGATTTATTTAATAACATATAAAGTCTTCCAGAATAAACATTCTTCAATGTAATTGAAATATGACTTGTTTATACACTATTGTTTATACAACATAAAACTCTCCAGAGTAAACACTGCTTCAAACAACACATAAAATATTCCTCTCTCACATGAATTTATGTAAAAAAAAGAAAAAAGTTTAAGACAATAACAAATGGAAAAAATGCAAATACTCATTGTATTTATATTTAGAAGACTTGTCATGATGATCTTTAAATAATGTTTGTTTAAAAGTTTCAAAGGACTAGTACTAAATATAAAAATTCCTTTTCATTAATACTCAGTACTATTACTGTTAAACATTTTTTACAAGTATCTGATTTATACAGATACATGTACATGTATCATTGGAAACTAAATTTAGGCAGATATCTACATTGTACTAACTAACATGTTACTACATGTAACATGTTAATTGCTCCTTTTTTCTTTCTTTGATATTTTAACACATTCATGGTATCCATATTATAGTTATCACAAACATAAATATGTCAGGAATGCTGGTAATGTATTCAACAATAGGATTTCAAGATGAATACAATGTAATAAGAAAGCATGACCTTTAACTGCTTAAATATTTGAAAATACATGCACTACAAATATAATAAATAATTACACAAATAAAACATCTATTTTTCAAGGAATGGTTAGTCAAACACAGTAACCATATTTAACCACTTAAATTATATCACATTATGTATCTACAAATACTATCTAAATAAAATTGCTTTCTAGCCAGTATATTCCCCTTAACTAGTAGTACTGGAAACAAGCGTCATGCTAGCTTGTGTGAACATAATGACCAAAATTGTATAACAGTTATTGTATCCCCATCTCTAATGAAGTCTTGACTATCATTGTTTAAGTGTTCATGAAATTTCTTGAGTTAATTGGAATCTTCAACACATAAAGAGAATTTGATGCAGTCTAACTCTGCTCGTAGTTGGTTCTTGAATTCATCCTGAACTGACAATAGGAGAAGATAAAGAAGGCTACATAAATTCCTGCCCCAATGAAACAGTTAATTGCAGTTTTCTCGTACTGTTCATGAACAAAACTCATGGAAAAGTTGTGCTCCTCCCAATCTTCTTCTTTCAGAGGAATATCTTCAAACAATGCAGGACTGTGAATTTGGAAGAATATTCCCAGCAAAGCCTAAAAAATTATGAATTCTAAGAATCATAAACAGTATGGGTTGCTAAATTTATATTATATAATACGGTAAGTACTTCATCCAAGTAAATCAAAAAACACTAATGATGCATGCTTTATAAAAAATACCTACATTACGATAACATGTCACACTTAGACAAAAACCACAATTTACTACTTAAGAAATAGTAAACTCCACTAAGGTCCCTATGGCATTATAGTGACCAGCCAGGCAGCCACAAACCGTATATGGACCGAAGCCGTCGGCTTCGGTCCATATACGGTTTGTGGCTGCCTGGCTGGTCACTATAATGCCATTGGGACCGAAGTGGAGTTTACCATTTCTTATATTATACCAAAGAGTTTCCACTTTACCATTTTACAGTTGTACGATTGTTTATGGTTTAAAAGTGATAAACTGAAGAATTTCGCATAAAAAACGTCATGATCTTTTTAAACAAATAAGTATGTCACTATTTTTTCAGTACAGTAAAACTGCCTGTTTGTAATATTAAGTCCCCACACTGATCCTACATTTTTCTAACCATTCAAACGCGCCAAGTCTTCTAAGTTATTTGCAGTGATTTCATTGTTGAGGTGGAAATCTGGGGACCAATGGGTGTGGTAGGTGACAAAGACAAAGATTGTCCAATGCAATGATGCACCTTTTGACGGGCTTAAGTTGGGTAAAGAGATTCATCATAATTGACAGAAGATGGTAAATGGGCTCTCAATATAATGGGCAAAGTCGATATCATTTGATCTTAAAAATAAGTAGTTGCAGTAACTGAAAAAAGGTGTATGTATCAAACGCCCTGCAGACTCTCTTTTCATATTCAAGTGCCCCAGAGAGGGACCGTTAAATTTCCTATGGAAAGCACTGGAGTGGTAATGGTCCCTTTGAAACCGGTGTAAATAGGTATATTTTTAGGGTAAAAAGGCAAGCAAAGTTCGAATACAGAAAGCACACAGCTTCGTAAGGTAAAAACCGTTTTTTGTTAATTCATCAAGGGGCAAAATCTATTTTGAAACAACTTTCGCCAGTAAAGTTGTACATAATGCTAAATGTTCACTCAAGTATGGGACTGCCAATAAAAAACAATAGGAAAATCATCAAAACATTAATAAACTGAATCGTTCCCGGTAGAATCACTCTAAATCATACATGGACTTCGGAAAATAATCTCATACACATGACTGTGCTTTAATTAAAACATATGAAAATGTTACCACTTAAAAACAGAATTTGTGTAATTATCTCCTAAGTATACGTACCAACTGGATAATTCCCCATATACTCAGTAGTGTACAACATATCGATAATTTAGGCCCACAGATTGGCATTTTCGTGAGTGTTATTTTGTTTTCAGTACTCTTTTGTTTTCTATAAACCGGAAGTCATCTGACTTGACAGTCATGTACAATTCATCTTCCGGTTTTAATTTAGGTTACACTGCACTAGTATTAATTGTCCATCAACAGACAACTCAAGTCTCAACGGAAAGCAATTGAATTTGTTCACAAACCTATATTTTAATCCGTCTGTTCGGACTTTGATTTTTTTTACCTTAACAACGGTCAGGAACATGTAAAACACATTTCCTGCCAAAGTTAGGTCTTATGATTAGTGATTTATCATTTGGTTTATAAACATTTCATGCAGCGGATAAGCGACCATCAATTTTAAAGAAAACACTTAAACCTTTTTTAATTTCATTACTTATGAAGAGATTCTTAAACCTTTACTTTCATAACTTCACAAAACATATTTTTGTTTAGATTGAGATGGAGTTTTAATTTTGCGAACGGTAAATGTGCAAAATAACTTTTTATAGTGGCGCGTAACCATTCATATGAATTTATTCGTGGAGTCTAGAATGGATCCTTTTATTTTGCTATATAGGATACCACTAAAGTTGGCCGTAAAAAGGCGGCCTCACCGCAAAGTAGTCGTATTTCCAAGATGTCTGTCAAGTCTGTCAAAGAATGCTGAAGGGAACGAATTTTTCTCGACGGTCCAGAATGGGCTAAAGATTAAATAAAATTATAAGAGTGAAGCGAATTGTCGTCAATTGAATTGGAACTAAAAACTGTTGCGAAAATTCAGGTAGGCTAAAAATAAAAAGTCGTTTAAAAGCTGATGAATCTTTCTATTATAAATGTTTTCATGTCATTTTAAATACATAATATTGATGAATCAAAGCAACACAAATTGGTTATAAAATGTAATAAATTAAAGATTAAGGCACAGGGATGCCTTGTGGTCAAAGTTCTTTGCTGAAGGCCTGTATGTTAAAAGGTAAAGCTATGTTTTGCACGGTCACACGCGTACCCCCATTTTGGCATTTGTGAATATATTAAAACAGAGTGACTGAGTCTGCAGTTAATTACTTATAGCCACACAACTTATTTGACATAGTAAATTTAATTATAAATAAAAAAACATTTTTTATCTATGCAAATTAGAATATATATGGTGGTTACAAGGTAGAAATCCATTTTGTTTGTGGTTAAAAACTTCAAAATAATCGCATTTGTCAAAATGGACGTATACAATTTACATATAGAGCAGTTCATTGTTATTGTTTTGATTTTTGCACATGCGCAATGCACTGGTAGGCAAAAGCATGGGTTATAGTAGCGCAAAACATATGGATAACGACACTTGTTTAGTAACTGTATCGAAAAGAAGGTCCGAAAAAACAACACCTAAATAATATTTCAAAAATATAATATTTAGTGCAAAAAGAATTTATTAATACATTTATTTGCATCTTAAAACAATGCGTCATAAGTATCAAAGTAAAGATTGTCTGAAGACTGAAAGACCGGCAATTTGACACAACAAAGAGCTCTATAATGTATTAGCGGTATTATTTTTTGCATAAAAGCTTCAATAAAATTAAATTACAATAATAATACATCTAATTATAAAATAATAATTATCAATGGCATGAGTACGCTAGTGTGATAAAAATGAGTGATAGAAAGTGTAAGGGGTGCTTTGAAAATTATGTACTTCAAAGCCCTATTATAAGCGAAGTGCATGACGGTATTTACATGTAATTTTAATTTTGATGGGTTTTGTACAGAGAATGACACTATTGAGGAAAATTAACATACAGCTGAAAAACACAACTTTACATGATGCGAATTGAACTGTGTATTCATGTATATTGAAAACTTGTTACTAGTAGTATGTGTGACACATATTTAACATTTTAACACACATATACCTATATACATATTGTTTTATTATTATTTTTTGAAAACATTATTTACCCCTGTTGGTGTTAAGCGTAATTTCTTGTTTTTATGATGTCGTTCGTGCATTGCTGTAACATTAAATCATCATACAGAATCATTCAGAATGACGTGGTTTTAATTAACTGATACCCGCTAAATACGTTAAATGTTTTCTACGTAAATTATATACTTATTGAATACTTTATTTTTTATAAATTAAACGGGCTAATATCTTTACTGTTTACAATTTCTGATAATCCATATTGGACATGACTTTGAATTTGCACAATATGTAACATATCTAATTTAAGCAACTGTTAAGTATTTCAGCGGTAAATAATTTAACCAAATGACTGCTTATACTACCAGAAAGAGAAGACATGGTGGTATCCTCAATTGTGTTGAATGCCCAGACTGTCATCTGCCACCCAGTGTGGTTTACACCATGTTGTTAGTGAAGTCTGGACAATATTTGATAAAAACGCGATAATTGGTTTATGCAGAACTTAAACACAGTAATACAAAGGCTTACATGGTTTTAAGATTGATGCAAACAATGAAATGAAAAATATTGCATTTAATTTAATTAAATGTTTATTTAGTTAATTTTTATATGTTGTTTTTTTGGAATTGATCTATTTATTGCTTGTTTTCAATCTGTGTTTCAGTAAAGTAGAACAACTTGTTGACATGTTCAAAAATAAAATTGTGTAAATATGAACGATCATGCTCTATTTCTTCCCATTGATTGTGTCTTTCTTTTGCCTACCAATGTAGTCCGGATGTAAACACGCAGGTGCGGGTGACGTCACACGTGAACTGGTCTATAGAAATCCTACTTTCTGTTTTAAAAGCAGTTTCGTTTGAAAATTAATAAATTACTTGCTAACTAGGCTATAGATTTAATGACAATTTTGCACACCTTAAAATTGCATCTATATGTATTGATTAACATGTATTTCATTTCAAGGTGTGCTTTAAAGCCACACATCTTTAAATGAAATACATGGCATAGTAAATTTAAGTATAAATAAGAAACATATTTTATCTATGCCAATTAGAATATATCTGGTGGTAACAAGGTAGAAATCTGTCTCTTTTGCGCTTTGAAACTTAGCATTAATCGCGTTTGTCGAAAATGGACGTATACGTCTAGAAATCCTACTTTCTGTTTTAAAAGCGGTACCGGTTGAAAAATAATAAATTACTTGTTAACTAGGCTATAGATTTAATTTTATCTATCTCAATAAGAATATATCGATGGTCCCAATTTAAAATGTCGAACCTACAAAAACACAAGTTTTCAGGAGACGTATTTTTGTTAAACATTTCTTGCACAAAGTCAAATAAAGATTATTTTAAACATTTTTAAAAGTGTCGCATGATGAACCATGTTCGTATGGAACTAATTTGACGTTAAGTTAATAAATCTGCTTTAAAATGTATCTTCGTCATTTAGACTTGCATTTATGTGATGTTTCGGCAAATTGGACAGCTTATTGTAAGAGATTTTGTTTCAATAGAATAAATTTGTCCATTTTTTCCGTTAGATATAGCAAAGCAATGCGTGTTTTTCTGTTTTACACGGTGGAACAGAGGTGACAACCTCAACTCTTTATTTATAGTGTGGCCTCAACTTTGTAACTTGTGGGAACAATTTTTAAAATAACTTGTGGAAACAACTAAGTACGTTGTCCCCACAACTGTTTAAGTTGAGACCTCAGCTTAGTAACTTGTGGCCACAACTTCATAACTTGCTCCCAAAACTTCAACCTAGTAATTTGTTCATTTAACTTATTAAGTTATTCCTTCAACAAAATAACTTGTGGGAACAACTTATTTATTAAGTTGAGGCCTCAGCTCAGAAACTTGTGTCGACAACTTCATAACTTGTTCCCACAACTTATTAGTTGTTGCCTCAACTAAATAACTTGTGGGACCAACTAACTATGTTGAGGCCACTAATTTAAGTTTAACCAATAAGATCGGGCTTTTCATCTTTACCGTTTTATCACAATTAGTACCCCTTATTTTACTAGATGCTCGGGTTCGAGCACTATCTCTGTTAGCTATGGATCCCCCGTTCGAGCCCTATCTGAGCACTTGCCATGTAAGCCATGGATTTCAGATTTGAGCCCCTATCTGAGAGATCGCCAAGTTAGCGACTTGGTTCAGGGTTTGAACCCTGGTGTGAAAACTAGGCACATAAGCGACGGATTCCGGTTGGGAATCCAGGTCTGATACCCCCCTTTTTAAACGATGGGTCTTTGGGTTTTAGCCCCAGTCTAAGGACTTTCCCTGTAAGCGACTTGGATCCCAGTCTGAGCATTCGCTCCCTACGTAACGGATCCTGGTTTGGATGCCCTGCTTGAGCACTCACCCTGTATGCTATGGGCCCCGGGCTCAAATCCCGGTTTAAGTACTTGCCATTTAAGCGAACGGACCCTGATCAAAGTCCTAGTCTTAGCGCCGGACCCGAAAATGCGGGATTTATAGCTTACAGGGCTAGTGCTCAGACCGGCGCTAGAACCAGAACACCCATAGCTTGCGAGGCTAGCTCTCATTTCGGGACTCGAACGCGGGAAATGTTGCTTACGAAGCTTGTGCTCATTTCGGCAGCCGGTCGCTTAGAAGGCGAGTGCTCAGTATGGTATGTTAGCGACGGCTGTTTGGTTCAAGTCTCTGTGTGAACCTTAAGCTTTCGGTGCGAACGCTCAGACTGAGGGTCGCAACCGGGATCCTTCCCTTACTGGGTAAGTGGTAAGACACAGGCTTGAACCCGGGATCCATAGCTTTCAGGGCTAGTACTCAGACTGGGGCTCGAACCCGGGACCGGTCACTGTTGGTGCAAATTCTCACATCGGAATTCGAGCCGTCGCTTATAGGGTAAATCCTCAAACCGAGGATTGATCTAGAGACCCAAAGCTTTCAGGGCTAGTGCTCGTACTATGATTCGAAACCCGGGGCCGTCGATAACTCCTAATTAGATTTTCAGACCGTCGAAAACTTAGGCATCTTGCACTCGCCTCGTAAACGATGGTTCCCGGGATCGAGCTCCGGTCAGAGGAATCGCCCTTTACAAGAAGGGTCCCGGGTTCAAATCCAAAAAACATGGGACTCGAAACCGGGACCCGACGCGTACGTTGCTAGTGCTCAGACCGGGGATGGAACTCTGAACCCAGTCGCAAACAAGGCAAGTGCTCAGACAGGGACTCAATCCCGGGATCCATAGCTTACAGGGATAGTGCTCAAATCGGCGCACAATATTACGCGTATACAGGTACTAAACGTGATAAAACGGTAAAGATGAAACGGCCTATCTGATTGCTTAAACTATATATATGTTGTGGTCGAAGCTTAATAAGTTGTTCCCACAACACATTAAGTTGTGGTTATAACATAGTAACTTGCGGCCAGAAGTTATTAAGTTGAAGGAACAACTAACTATGTTGAAACCTCAACTTAATAAGTTGTAGGAACAAGCTATTAGTTGCGGCCACAAGTTACTAAGTTAATACCTCAACATTTTATATTATTTTGATATCTTTTTGCGTTTATCAATGCTATAAAATGTACATCATTTAATTTTTTGATAAGCGAACGTTTACGTTTCGTCAATTTGCCTTAACATACATGGCTATATTGATACTTTAATATATTAATAAGCGCGCAAAATGCCGACGTAACAATTTTTTTCAGCTTCGTTATTTTGACTTCAAGCAATTGCGGTTCGTCATTACATCACGTGACTTTATGGAGCTGTTGCGATTGGTTAACTATTTTGTTGTTTTAGGGGTATATGTGCATTGATTTCACGCTTTGCACAGTATCAAAATCGCGAAATGCCAAAAATGTAGGTTCGTCATTTTAAATTGGGACCATCAATATCTATTGGTTACAAAGTAGAAATCCGTCTTTTTTGCGCTTTAAAACTTAAAAATAATCGTGTTTGACGAAACGGACGTACACGTAAAGAAATTCTACTTTCGGTTTTAAAATTAAACAGAATAAAAATTTACTTGCTAACTAGGCTATAGATTGAAGGACAATTTTGCACACTTTTAAATTGCATCTATATGTATTGATCAACATGTGCTTAATTTCAAGGTGTGTGGCTTTAAATGAAATCATACTTCAGTAGGGTGATAAGAAAAAAACAGTATCTTGGTTACCGCTTTCAGTCAATATTCCAGTGACGTTGTGGAAGATGTTTTGTTAACACCAACAATTTGGAAATTTAGAGTTAAAAAAATAGATTAATATGAACTGTTATCAGATAAGGTATCATAGTTAATTCGGCCCAAAATGTATACATTGGCAGTAGGTCTACTAGCCTTAAATATACAAGTATTTTCCCTGTATTGAATTGATCTATTCAGTTAATAATACTGTTACTGCAGATTCATGAACTCTGATAAAAACAAATACTAAATTAAAACCACCTGTGGAACTCAGATTGGAACTCAGATGTACTGAAATTTAATAAAATAATCAAATATATGAATTGTTGTGATAGGCAGCATGTGCATATAATTTATTATAACTTTTGGTAATCTAACATTAATTTATGAATTTGAAAATAAGTAAAAAAAGACAAGAGACTGCAAAGATAAGTTAATTGCAATTAATGACTTGTACATTATTCTTGATAAATAGATTAATCATCATCTGGAGTAGTTTAAGAAATACTGTTAATGATCCATTATGAGATATTGTGAATGGTAATTTTCTGTGGTGGTGTGTTAACATCTTTAACTGAAATAACTGATATCATTTTCTTCTGAAACACTAAGAGATCCATGATAAAACTTTCATGGAATGTTCCGTGCTCAGGTGTTGAACTGTTCTTTTTTCAAAGCGAAAGCATTGCATATCATTCATTAGTTATGTTAGCAAGTCAACCAGAGTGATAACAGCAAAAAATCGTCTCTGAAACAATGTGACTTATAGCTTATATATTTAGCTTAAGACATCATCTTGTTATCCACTGTGGTGTCTGTAAATGTTATTTTAATCATATACATGTGTTATCTGACCTGAAACAACGTTGGTGCTCAGAAATCTTAATTAGCAGCCAATTGTTTTGATTTTAACCAAAATAAACAAACAGTGACAATTGAAAACATTTTCAATGAAACCACAAGGCCAAGAGATGTAGATTAATAAGCAGTATCATGTTAAATTAAAATATCCTTCAAAATTGCTCCACACTTTCATGTATGTTGAACAGGTTTGAACAGATTTAACCTTTCCATTGTATTTTATTCATGTGACACCATGTATGTTGAAGAGCCCCTTGTTTGTTTGTTTTTTAAAGTGATGCAACTTAGTAATGGATTTTCTGGTTTAATTTGCAGATTGTTGAGCAAGGCGTTCATGCCAGAAGGTTTACATCCAATATTGCCCAGGGGGACAGTAATTAGAACAATTTCTTTAAGTTTGTGTGGACACAGAGGCTTGAATGTAGAAATCAAAGAGTGGACATGCGTATAAAATATCGCCAACAGACCATGGACGGATAAAGAGAAAAATCTACTATTGTGATTGAAAGTTGAAAATAAACAGCAAATAAACTTCAAATAGAAATTTAAACATACAAGAAGTAGGACCTTGACCATGCCTCAACAACATCAGGAACAAGAAGTCAAACATGCAATATTAATTCACATGCTTGTAGCTAATAGCACATGAGCATTAGCAAGTGAAGGAGAGAAACAATAACTAATGACCATAAAATTCTATATTGATACTTATCAAAATTGGATCCATTCTGAACAACTTCAAGAGTCTAGCCAGCTCTATTGATACTTAAAAATTGGATCCATTCTGGAAATTGTAAGAGTCTAGCCAGCTCTATTGATACTAACCATAATTGGATCCATTCTGGAGAATTTCAAGTGTGTAGCCAGCTCTATTGATATTGACCAAAACTCGATCCATTCTGGACATTTGCAAGAGTGTATCCAGTCCTGTTGAAATTGACCGAGTTTTGATCCATTCTGGACATTTTCAAGAGTGAAGCCAGCTCTATTGTTACTTACTAAAATTGGATCAATTGTGGACACGTTCAAGATTCTAGCTAGCTCTATTGATACTTACCAAAATTTGATCCATTCGGGACAATTTTAAGAGTCAAGCCAGCTGTATTGGTACTCACCAAAATTGGATCCATTCTGGACAACTTCAAGACTCTAACCAGCTCTCTTGATACTTACCAAAATTTGATCTATCTATACAAATTCAAGAGTCTAGCCAGCTCTATTGATACTTACCAAAATTGGATCCATTCTGGACAATTTCAAGAGTCTAGCAAGCTCTATTGATACTTACCGAAAATGGATCCAATCTAGGCAATTTCAAGAGTCAAGCCAGCTCTCTTGATACTTACCAAAATTGGATCCATTCTGGACAATTTCAAGAGTCTAGCCAGCTCTATTGATAATTACCAAAATTGGATCCATTCTTAACAATATCAAGTGTCTAGCCAGCTTTATTGATACTTACCAAAATTGGATCCAATTTTGGACAATTTCAAGAGTCTAGCCAGCTCTATTGATACTGACCAAAATTGGATCCATTCTGGACAATTTCAAGAGTATAGCCAGATCTATTGATACTTACAAAAATTGGATCCATTCTGGACAATTTCAAGAGTCTAGCCAGCTCTATTGATATTTTCCAAAATTGGATCCATTCTGGACAATTTCAAGAGTCTAGCCAGCTCTATTGATACTGACCGAAACTGGATCCATTCTGGAAATTTGCAAGAGTGTATCCAGTCCTGTTGAAATTGACCGAATTTGGATCCATTCTGGACATTTTCAAGAGTGTACCCAGCACTATTGTTACTTGCCAAATTGGATCCATTCTATAAAATTTCAAGAGTCTAGCCTGCACTATTGATACTTAACAAAATTGGATCCAATCTGGACATTTTCAAGTGTTTAGCCAGCCTTGTTGATACTGACCGAATTTGGATTCATTCTGTACATTGTCAAAATATTTTTGATTGATCATATAATGTCCCAGGGATGAAAATAAGCCACACCTTTTTGCTTTTTATTAAAGGGGCCTTTTCAAGTTTTTGTAAATTGTCAAAATTGTTTCAGATTTTTATGTCGCCCACCACTATAGTGGTTTATAAAATTATAAATTGTTGCAATGCAAAACGATTGAATAATATGGAAAGTTCTGTTGTCGTTGTTATATTTTGTGAAACTACGAGAATTGCTTATATAAAGTATAAAATACCTTCCACATTGTATGACCACAAATGACCGAGTGGTCAAAGCAGTAGACTTTTTCTCCAGTACTCCAGTTGTCAGTGGTTCTATCCCTGTTGAGGGTTCAACCAAGATTTGATTTTCAATTTGTGTCTAGTTATACACTGGGGACCATGGCGTTTTCCTTATATGCATGTTATAAAAACTATTATTATCCTATGACCTAAACAACAAAGATAAGGAGCCTGCAATTGAGGTTGCATCTGAATATTGTATGGTATTTGTTTGAACGACACAGGCCCTCTGGGACCTATTTAAAAAACATTATTGATCCATTTTTTATCTTTAACAACTTTTATAATTTTTCTCAGTACATACTCCGGTTTGACTTGAAACATACAAACTAGTGAAAATAATAAGTACTGCCATAATTACCATGGCAATGTGTTGTTGTTTTTGGTTAAAGGCCAATGTGCAGACTTACTACTAAATGATGAAACAATGATGTAATGTTACTGTTTTAAATTTGAGAAAGTATGTGTTTTTATATTCTTAGCATTTTTATTTATTTTTCATGTAAAATATACACTTTTGAAAAATGGTGTTTTATAACTGTTAAGTTAAGTACACTGGTATTTCAGTTTGGTTATGTAGCGGGGTTTGTGTATTGACACAAGGGGTTATAGTTGCCAACTTTTATTAAGCCTCCCTTTGAAGAAGAGGGGGTATATTGTTTTGCACATGTCGGTCCGTCTGTTCGTCCACCAGATGGTTTCCGGATGAGAATGCTTAGGCCTAGGATCATGTAACTTCATAGGAACATTGATCATGACTGGCAGATGACCCATATTGATTTTCAGGTCACTAGGTCAAAGGTCATGGGCACAGTGACTGGAAATAGTAAAATGGTTTCCGGATGATAACTCAAGAATGCTTACGCCTAGGATCATGAAACTTCATATGTACATTGATCATGACTGGCAAATGACCCTTTCGATTTTCAGGTCACTAGGTCAAAGGTCAAGGTCACAGTGACTCGAAACAGTAAAATGGTTTCCGGATGATAATTCAAGAATGCATACGCCCAATTTTAATTACCGGTATATAATTGATAATGGTATGAAATATAATAACATAAAGTATTATAAGTATTATCATAAATTATAAATCAGATAATTGATAAATACAATATCATTCAAATAATATAATGATTACAATTTTAACAAGTATACAAGTAAATACGCTTAAAATAATAAAATGACTCACCAGTAACCATATGAAGAAAGAAACTAAAGAGAGTAGGTTTAAGCAAATGAAAAATGCTTGTACCTCTTGCAAGGTTTAGTAACGAAATGAATCAAATGTTTCAGATATATAAAACCATAAATATGTATCTGAAATCAGCTCACCTAAAAAGCATTCTCCATTAATAATATACGGTAGCTCACTCATTCATCACACTGAATCTCTCTTGATTGGATAAGTAGTTATAATTATTTATAAAACTGGTGTTTTGTTTTGTTTTCATTGTGTTGCCTTTTTGCTTTTTGCTTTCTCTGAGAAATTTGCATCTTGATTTTTTTCATTTGCTTTATTAGGTTTGCATTCTGACGCTTTTTTTGCTTTTGCTTTCTTTGAGCTTAACAGTATGTATATATAATACTAGTGACACTACAACAGTTTGCTGTTGTTGTCTTATTTCGTTCATTTCATTAATTTTGATATCTTGTTGAAGAACTTGTAGTACTGTATGTATGTACATGTAGCATTAATCAATGCTTCTTTGCTCATCATTTGCCTTTGAAGCTCTGAAATAGTGCTAGTTACACATGCGGGATAATCATTTCAGCATTAGTATTGTATTATTTTGCTTTTATAATTATATTTTATTTTTTATTCATCAGTGTTGTATTGTTTTGCTTATATTGTGTGAAATTTGTTGATCATTTTCCTTCAAATCTGGTTTGAGATGATAATTTCCTTTAAGCCCTTTTTATTTTGTGGCACTATTGTGTTCTATTTTCTCTGTAAGCATTTTTACACCATTTCTTTTTATGGTACCTTGTGTCAACATCAAAAATCTTTTAAACAGCTCTTAATTTTGAATGTATAGTACTGATATTATATTTCTGCTTACATTTGAATAATGTCCTATAGGAATACTGCTTTAATTGTGTTTTTATTGTGCTTTATTAGAATAACTATTTCTTATGTATGCCATGTATTATTGATGTGTTGCAATTTGTTACTGCTTGTTAGTTCGGTAAACAGCTATACATAGCATATGTTATATACATGTTATTTCATACTGACAATAAATTCGTTTTGATGTGATTTGATTAAGGATGAGTGTTTGTGAATACCCTGTTACATACTCCCTCTGTAGAGAAAAATTGCTCCTGAGATTTAATTTCTTTTGTATACCCTAAACACAACAATTTAAATAAATTAATATATTCTTACTAGAATACTTCACTTTTACCTATACCAGCAATTTAAAATGACTGCGTACACTTTCCACCATAGTAGATAATGTTTACAAGGACTGGAGTGTTAAAGTGAGTGGAAAAATTAGTAAGATCATGACCTACAGCTGTATATATGCCTGAAAACAGCTGTTCAATCTGCTGAGGGTTGACCTATAAGTAAGATGTAAACAGATCTTAGAATCATGTACAGGGAAATTTAGCACAGTTATTCAACTTAGAAGTTTAAAATTAACTACACACCATAATTGCAATATAAATTTATAGATTTAAATAATAAAATAACGGAAAAAACAACCTTTATTTAATAATTAAGATAAATATCACTATATACGGTTCTGATTATTTGAAAGTTATTTACAAACCTCTCTGTATCCGATAGTATTAATATTTAATACTAGTGATTAACAGGGTAAAAAATTATACACAAGAGGAACATACACAAAATAATATTCATCAGGTTTACATGAAACTCATTGTTAATATGGAAAATATAAACCTATATTGGAGCAAATCTTGGCAGATGGAGTTTAACGTTAAAAAATGCGCCATCATGAATATCTCCAACTCCACTAAGAAAAGACTACAACTATACTATAAATAACGAAACCCTCGAAAATCTTTAACATCACCCTTACTTAGGAGTCGATCTTTGTGATAATCTGAAATTAAACACTCGTATCGATAACGCAACCAAGAAAGCTTCACAAACTCTGGGATTCATCAAACGCAACTTGAATGACCATGGAACAAATAGTGGTTGAAACGCTATTACTGTTGACCGTATTAATCAAAAATGGAAATAATGGATCAAACATCATTGCGTAAAATCAGGATTTGAATGTCATCCTAGCAATCAGTAGGGCTTTTCCGCCAAAACGGCTCAAAAGCTAAACCCAGTTCATGCTTAATTGTATTCAAATTAATTATGATTATGTTAAGCAATTAGGTAGTTTATTTACTTTAAACATTATCATCACATTTCAGCCAAATTAAACAAAAAAGGAAAATAGCCATTTAATTTCCACTCAACTAACTATTCAAAAACACATATTTTTGTTGAAAGATGTTAGATCCTATAAATACTATAAAGCTGCATAGTAAATACATAAATATATATATATATATATATTACATAACTCATACATACAGTATCAATAGAGCTGGCTAGACTCTTGAAATTGTCTAGAATGGATCCAATTTTGGTAAGTATCAATAGAGCTGGCTAGTCTCTTGAAATTGTCTAGAATGGATCCCATTTTGGTAAGTATCAATACAGCTGGCTATTCTCTTGAAATCGTCTAGAATGGATCAAATTTTGGTAAGTATAAATAGAGCTGGCTAGACTCTTGAAATCGTATAGAATGGATCAAAATTCGGTAAGTATCAATAGAGCTGGTTAACTATTGAAATCGTCTAGACGGGATCAAATTTTGGTAACCATCAACGGAGCTGGCTATACTCTTGAAATCGTCTAGAATGGATCCAATTTTGGTAAGTATAAATAGAGCTGGCTAGACTCTTGAAATCGTCTAGAATGGATCCCATTTTGGTAAGTATCAATGGAGCTGGCTAGACTTAAAATCGTATAGAATGGATCCAAATTCGGTAAGTATCAAAACAGCTGGCTAGACTCTTGAAATTGTCCAGAATGGATCCAATTTTGGTAAGTATCAATAGAGCTGGCTAGACTCTTGAATTTGTCTAGAATGGATCCCATTTTGGTAGGTATCAATAGAGCTGGCTATACTCTTGAAATCGTCTAGAATGGATCCAATTTTGGTAAGTATCAATAGAGCTGGCTTGACTCTTGAAATTGTCGAGAATGGATTCCATTTTGGTAAGTAACAATACAGCTGGCTATACTCTTTAAAACGTCTAGAATGGATCCAATTTTGGTAAGTATAAATAGAGCTGGCTAGACTCTTGAAATCGTCTAGAATGGATCCATTTTCGGTAAGTATAAATAGAGCTGGCTCAACTCTTGCAATCGTCTTGAATGGATCCCAAATTCGGTAAGTATCAATAGAGCTGGCTATACTGTTGAACTCGTCTAGAATGGATCCCATTTTGGTAAGTATCAATGGAGCTGGCTATCTCTTGAAAACGTCTAGAATGGATACAATTTCGGTAAGTATCAATAGAGCTGGCTATTCTATTGAAATCGTCTAGAATGGATCCAAATTCGGTAAGTATCAATAGAGCTGGTTAACTATTGAAATCGTCTAGACGGGATCAAATTTTGGTAACCATCAACGGAGCTGGCTATACTCTTGAAATCGTCTAGAATGGATCCAATTTTGGTAAGTATAAATAGAGCTGGCTAGACTCTTGAAATCGTCTAGAATGGATCCCATTTTGGTAAGTATCAATGGAGCTGGCTAGACTTAAAATCGTATAGAATGGATCCAAATTCGGTAAGTATCAAAACAGCTGGCTAGACTCTTGAAATTGTCCAGAATGGATCCAATTTTGGTAAGTATCAATAGAGCTGGCTAGACTCTTGAATTTGTCTAGAATGGATCCCATTTTGGTAGGTATCAATAGAGCTGGCTATACTCTTGAAATCGTCTAGAATGGATCCAATTTTGGTAAGTATCAATAGAGCTGGCTTGACTCTTGAAATTGTCGAGAATGGATTCCATTTTGGTAAGTAACAATACAGCTGGCTATACTCTTTAAAACGTCTAGAATGGATCCAATTTTGGTAAGTATAAATAGAGCTGGCTAGACTCTTGAAATCGTCTAGAATGGATCCATTTTCGGTAAGTATAAATAGAGCTGGCTCAACTCTTGCAATCGTCTTGAATGGATCCCAAATTCGGTAAGTATCAATAGAGCTGGCTATACTGTTGAACTCGTCTAGAATGGATCCCATTTTGGTAAGTATCAATGGAGCTGGCTATCTCTTGAAAACGTCTAGAATGGATACAATTTCGGTAAGTATCAATAGAGCTGGCTATTCTATTGAAATCGTCTAGAATGGATCCAAATTCGGTAAGTATCAATAGAGCTGGTTAACTATTGAAATCGTCTAGACGGGATCAAATTTTGGTAACCATCAACGGAGCTGGCTATACTCTTGAAATCGTCTAGAATGGATCCAATTTTGGTAAGTATAAATAGAGCTGGCTAGACTCTTGAAATCGTCTAGAATGGATCCCATTTTGGTAAGTATCAATGGAGCTGGCTAGACTTAAAATCGTATAGAATGGATCCAAATTCGGTAAGTATCAAAACAGCTGGCTAGACTCTTGAAATTGTCCAGAATGGATCCAATTTTGGTAAGTATCAATAGAGCTGGCTAGACTCTTGAATTTGTCTAGAATGGATCCCATTTTGGTAGGTATCAATAGAGCTGGCTATACTCTTGAAATCGTCTAGAATGGATCCAATTTTGGTAAGTATCAATAGAGCTGGCTTGACTCTTGAAATTGTCGAGAATGGATTCCATTTTGGTAAGTAACAATACAGCTGGCTATACTCTTTAAAACGTCTAGAATGGATCCAATTTTGGTAAGTATAAATAGAGCTGGCTAGACTCTTGAAATCGTCTAGAATGGATCCATTTTCGGTAAGTATAAATAGAGCTGGCTCAACTCTTGCAATCGTCTTGAATGGATCCCAAATTCGGTAAGTATCAATAGAGCTGGCTATACTGTTGAACTCGTCTAGAATGGATCCCATTTTGGTAAGTATCAATGGAGCTGGCTATCTCTTGAAAACGTCTAGAATGGATACAATTTCGGTAAGTATCAATAGAGCTGGCTATTCTATTGAAATCGTCTAGAATGGATCCAAATTCGGTAAGTATCAATAGAGCTGGTTAACTATTGAAATCGTCTAGACGGGATCAAATTTTGGTAACCATCAACGGAGCTGGCTATACTCTTGAAATCGTCTAGAATGGATCCAATTTTGGTAAGTATAAATAGAGCTGGCTAGACTCTTGAAATCGTCTAGAATGGATCCCATTTTGGTAAGTATCAATGGAGCTGGCTAGACTTAAAATCGTATAGAATGGATCCAAATTCGGTAAGTATCAAAACAGCTGGCTAGACTCTTGAAATTGTCTAGAATGGATCCAATTTTGGTAAGTATCAATAGAGCTGGCTAGACTCTTGAATTTGTCTAGAATGGATCCCATTTTGGTAGGTATCAATAGAGCTGGCTATACTCTTGAAATCGTCTAGAATGGATCCAATTTTGGTAAGTATCAATAGAGCTGGCTTGACTCTTGAAATTGTCGAGAATGGATTCCATTTTGGTAAGTAACAATACAGCTGGCTATACTCTTTAAAACGTCTAGAATGGATCCAATTTGGTAAGTATAAATAGAGCTGGCTAGACTCTTGAAATCGTCTAGAATGGATCCATTTTCGGTAAGTATAAATAGAGCTGGCTCAACTCTTGCAATCGTCTTGAATGGATCCCAAATTCGGTAAGTATCAATAGAGCTGGCTATACTGTTGAACTCGTCTAGAATGGATCCCATTTTGGTAAGTATCAATGGAGCTGGCTAACTCTTGAAAACGTCTAGAATGGATCCCATTTCGGTAAGTATCAATAGAGCTGGCTATTCTATTGAAATCGTCTAGAATGGATCCCATTTTGGTAAGTATCAATGGAGCTGGCTAACACTTGACAACGTCTAGAATGGATTCAATTTTAGTAAGTATCAATAGAGCTGGCTAGACTCTTGAAATCGTCTAGAATGGATACAATTTCGGTAAGTAAAAATACAGCTGGCTAGACTCTTGAAATTGTCTAGAATGGATCCAATTTTGGTAAGTATCAAAAGAGCTGGCTTGACTCTTGAAATTTTCTAGAATGGATCCCATTTTGGTAAGTATCAATGGAGCTGGCTAGACTCTTGAAATCGTCTAGAATGGATACAATTTCGGTAAGTATCAATAGAGCTGGCTATACTATTGAAATCGTCTAGAATGGATCCCATTTTGGTAAGTATCAATGGAGCTGGCTAACTCTTGAAAGCGTCTAGAATGGATTCAATTTTAGTAAGTATCAATAGAGCTGGCTAGACTCTTGAAATCGTCTAGAATGGATCAAATTTTGGTAAGTATCAATAGAGCTGGCTAGACTCTTGAAATTGTCTAGAATGGATCCAATTTTGGTAAGAATCAATAGAGCTGGCTAGACTTTTGAAATTGTCTAGAATGGATCCCATTTTGGTAAGTATCAATAAAGCTGGCTATACTCTTGAAATCGTCTAGAATGGATCCAATTTTGGTAAGTACAAATAGAGCTGGCTAGACTCTTGAAATCGTCTAGAATGGATCCAATTTCGGTAAGTATAAATAGAGCTGGCTAGACTCTTGAAATCATCTAGAATGGATCCCAAATTCGGTAAGTATCAATAGAGCTGGCTAGACTCTTGAAATCGTCTAGAATGGATTCAATTTTAGTAAGTATCAATAGAGCTGGCTAGACTCTTGAAATCGTCTAGAATGGATACAATTTCGGTAAGTATCAATAGAGCTGGCTATACTATTGAAATCGTCTAGAATGGATCCCATTTTGGTAAGTATCAATGGAGCTGGCTAACTCTAGAAAGCGTCTAGAATGGATTCAATTTAAGTAAGTATCAATAGAGCTGGCTAGACTCTTGAAATCGTCTAGAATGGATCAAATTTTGGTAAGTATCAATAGAGCTGGCTAGACTCTTGAAATTGTCTAGAATGGATCCAATTTTGGTAAGTATCAATAGAGCTGGCTAGACTTTTGAAATTGTCTAGAATGGATCCCATTTTGGTAAGTATCAATAAAGCTGGCTATACTCTTGAAATCGTCTAGAATGGATCCAATTTTGGTAAGTACAAATAGAGCTGGCTAGACTCTTGAAATCGTCTAGAATGGATCCAATTTCGGTAAGTATAAATAGAGCTGGCTAGACTCTTGAAATCATCTAGAATGGATCCCAAATTCGGTAAGTATCAATAGAGCTGGCTAGACTCTTGAAATCGTCTAGAATGGATCAAATTTTGGTAAGTATCAATAGAGCTGGCTAGACTCTTGAAATTGTCTAGAATGGATCCAATTTTGGTAAGTATCAATAGAGCTGGCTAGACTTTTGAAATTGTCTAGAATGGATCCCATTTTGGTAAGTATCAATAAAGCTGGCTATACTCTTGAAATCGTCTAGAATGGATCCAATTTTGGTAAGTACAAATAGAGCTGGCTAGACTCTTGAAATCGTCTAGAATGGATCCAATTTCGGTAAGTATAAATAGAGCTGGCTAGACTCTTGAAATCATCTAGAATGGATCCCAAATTCGGTAAGTATCAATAGAGCTGGCTATACTCTTGAAATCTTCTAGAATGGATCCCATTTTGGTAAGTATCAATGGAGCTGGCGAACTCTTGAAATTGTCGAGAATGGATTCCATTTTGGTAAGTAACAATACAGCTGGCTATACTCTTGAAAACGTCTAGAATGGATCCAATTTTGGTAAGTATAAATAGAGCTGGCTAGACTCTTGAAATCGTCTAGAATGGATCCATTTTCGGTAAGTATAAATAGAGCTGGCTCAACTCTTGAAATCGTCTTGAATGGATCCCAAATTCGGTAAGTATCAATAGAGCTGGCTATACTGTTGAAATCGTCTAGAATGGATCCCATTTTGGTAAGTATCAATGGAGCTGGCTAACTCTTGAAAACGTCTAGAATGGATACAATTTCGGTAAGTATCAATAGAGCTGGCTATTCTATTGAAATCGTCTAGAATGGATCCCATTTTGGTAAGTATCAATGGAGCTGGCTAACACTTGAAAACGTCTAGAATGGATTCAATTTTATTAAGTATCAATAGAGCTGGCTAGACTCTTGAAATCGTCTAGAATGGATACAATTTCGGTAAGTAACAATACAGCTGGCTAGACTCTTGAAATTGTCTAGAATGGATCCAATTTTGGTAAGTATCAAAAGAGCTGGCTTGACTCTTGAAATTTTCTAGAATGGATCCCATTTTGGTAAGTATCAATGGAGCTGGCTAGACTCTTGAAATCGTCTAGAATGGATACAATTTCGGTAAGTATCAATAGAGCTGGCTATACTATTGAAATCGTCTAGAATGGATCCCATTTTGGTAAGTATCAATGGAGCTGGCTAACTCTTGAAAGCGTCTAGAATGGATTCAATTTAAGTAAGTATCAATAGAGCTGGCTAGACTCTTGAAATCGTTTAGAATGGATCAAATTTTGGTAAGTATCAATAGAGCTGGCTAGACTCTTGAAATTGTCTAGAATGGATCCAATTTTAGAAAGTATCAATAGAGCTGGCTAGACTTTTGAAATTGTCTAGAATGGATCCCATTTTGGTAAGTATCAATAAAGCTGGCTATACTCTTGAAATCGTCTAGAATGGATCCAATTTTGGTAAGTACAAATAGAGCTGGCTAGACTCTTGAAATCGTCTAGAATGGATCCAATTTCGGTAAGTATAAATAGAGCTGGCTAGACTCTTGAAATCATCTAGAATGGATCCCAAATTCGGTAAGTATCAATAGAGCTGGCTATACTCTTGAAATCGTCTAGAATGGATCCCATTTTGGTAAGTATCAATGGAGCTGGCGAACTCTTGAAAGCGTCTAGAATGGATCCCAATTTTAGTAAGTATCAATAGAGCTGGCTATACTCTTGAAATCGTCTAGAATGGATCCAATTTCGGTAAGTATAAATAGAGCTGGCTCGACTCTTGAAATCATCTAGAATGGATCCTAAATTCGGTAAGTATCAATAGAGCTGGCTATACTCTTGAAATCGTCTAGAATGGATCCCATTTTGATAAGTATCAATGGAGCTGGCTAACTCTTGAAAACGTCTAGAATGGATCCCAATTTTAGTAAGTATCACTAGAGCTGGCCAGACTCTTGAAATCGTCTAGAATGGATCCAATTTCGGTAAGTATCAATAGAACTAGACTATTGAAATTGTCGTATGGATTCCATTTTGGCAAGTATCAATAGAGCTGGCTAACTCTTGAAATCGTCTAGAATGGATACAATTTCGGTAAGTATCAATATAGCTGGTTAACTATTGAAATCATCTAGAATTAATCCAATTTTGGTAAGCATCAAGAGAGCTGACTAGACTCTTGAAATCGTCTAGAACGGATCCAATTTCGGTATCAATAGAGATGGCTAGACTCTATCAAAAGAGCTGGCTAGACTCTTGAATTTTTTTGTCTAGAATGGATCCAAATTTGGTAAGTATCAATACAGCTGGCTAGATTCTTGAAATCGTCTAGAATAGATACAATTTTGTTTTGACGAGCGGTACTTCGGTTGAAAAGACAGATTTTACTGGTAGCCATTGTGCATATCAACAGTTTTATTGATACTTTGACACCCTTTAATCCAAATTTGGTCTTTATCTACAGCGATTTTCTTTTCAAATAATTTATTAAACAAAAATCAAACATTGTCGTAAACGATGCTGCAAATATATAGATTTGGTATCCATTGTAGCAATTTATTTAGGATCCAATATAGACACGACCGAATTTATTTTGGATATAACACGGAAGTAGCGGAAAATGGTTGATAGACTAGGTTAGTAGGTATTAAGTTTTTGCTATTTTGACAACATCTGTATCCTAATTTTTTTTGTTTTGATATTAATCACAATAATATTTCAACTATATGTGAAATAAAATCGTAGCTTAAAGGGGCCTTTTCACAGATTTTGGCATATTTTGAAGTTTGTCATTAAATGCTTTATATTGATAAATGTAAACATTGGATCTTAAAAGCTCCAGTAAAAAATCAAGAATAAAATTTAAAAAAGTAAAAAAAGTAGAGGGTACCAGGGCTCGAACCAGCGACCCCCGGAGTCCTGGAGTTAGTCTGAAGTAAAAACGCATTAGCCGGGTATACACAGGTTAAGTATTTTATACCTTATATAAGCAATCTTCGTAGTTTCGTAAATTTAAACGACAACAACAGAACTCTCCCAATTATTCAAGCGTTTTGCGTTGCAAGGCTTTATAATTTTTAGGTTTTCAAATCGTCAAAAGATACATATAATGGCCATATTGGAATATGCTAAATGTTTAGTAATACTGTTTCCTCACAAATATCATAACTAAAATGAAAATTTGCGAATCTTAAACAACTTTTTTTCAATTTTGTCAATTTACCAAACCTTGAAAAGATCCCTTTAATGAAGAACGAGTTGAATTGGGGAAAAAATTGTTAATGTCAGTGTCCATGAGGGAATAGTCAACTATACTTAGTAGTAGTCACTTGTATCTTGTATCGTTGCAATATTCCAACACACAGCTATTGACTCTCCGAGTCGCTGGGATGTATGTACTTCTAAACGCTCCAAGCATTCAAGAAGAAATTAAGTCTAGTAGTAGCT